>NC_136067.1:2088181775-2088191775 GCF_964261635.1 Lissotriton helveticus | reverse complement strand
TCCCCCTCCCTGAGCCTTAAGAGGCCAAGAGGATCCCTTTTCCCAGGGCCAAAGCAATAAAATATGGACGGGAACTCATGTGCCACCCCTCCATGAGCATCCTTAGGCCCTGAGGGCTTAATCCCCCAGTGCATTATGTATTTTAAAGGGGCAAGAAGCCATGTGGCACCTTCCTCAAACCTGCTTAGGTCCTGGGGACTCCATACCCAGGCCTTTTTAGGTCTCGCATGCGCTGCAAGGCAAAAATACCTTTTGTGATTGCACTGGCGTTTCAGCCAATAACGTGCCCGTGTGCCTATGCACTCAAAGGCAGCACGTGCTCGTGTGGCAATTTATTTGTGGAGCGATCGCCGCCATTATCGCTCCCGCAAGTGAATCGCCAGGCTCCCCTCCTCCCCCTGCTGCGCTTGCCTCGCCCTGCTGCCGTGCGCGCTCAAAAGAATAATAGATTTTAAGCAGTGGCACGGTTAGCATGAACTATTTGAACTAGAACAATAAATGTGCAACTGCCTGAAGATTTAAGGCATTGTTAGCGTCCATCTTAAAGTGGGTGAATTTCAGTGCGAATAGTCGCATCTTAAGAGTGGCTAAAAGCCCCTTTGAGCAACCCTCGAGCAGCTCATGGTTACACAATGTTTACATACGAGCCAGGGTCTTTTGGAGAGGGTGTGGCGTTTGGCAGACTTTGGAACGTGGGAACCCGGTTGAAGTCTCGGCGTCTGCTCAACTCTCTGTGATTCTGGGCAAATCACTTAATCTACCTGTGTCTTAAAAAAGCAGAACGCATCTTTCTTTTATGCAGCTGGGTATCATGTAAAGCATTGCAATACCTTGGCTCAAGTTTGCGCTATATAAAAGTGCAAAAATACGTATAAAGGTAATTGGAGACGGCTGCAATGTTTACTTGCATTGATGTGGTGGAGGTCCTCAGTGAAGTCCTCTCCTCTGTCAACCGATTCTGAATAGGAGATGGGCAGCAGTCACTCTGGCTTCCATGAGAGAAATCTTTTTATCTAATTCCCTGCCTGTAAGAGTGTAGTGGCCTCCTCACGATTAAAATATAATTCAGTCCCCAGAGAATGGGGAATATGACTCAGGGAACAGGGCAGCACATCCCCCTCTTTTTATTAAATAATTTGGACCCCGGGGGAGGAAGTCCCTTGAGCCGAATATGTCTCGGGAGTGGGCTGTATGTCCCCTACCCATATTATCTAAATCAGGTCCCAGGAGATGGGGTCTTCATTGGCAGAAATGGCTTTGGGAATGGGTCCAAGCAGACCAAGGCATATCTGGGGGATATTTTTTTTTTTTAAATAGGCACAAATTATTTTATCATATACAAAAAAGCCCTTGTTGTACATCACACATCAACTCAGAATTTAAGGGGTTCTTCTTTTTAATTCGGGAGAGGGTCTAGTACCTACTTATTAACCCACATGGGTGTGTATTTAAAGGTAAAAGTAGGTCATGTCCTAAAGGTGATTTTTATAAGTGTGAGAATAAAAAATGTGTGTTTAGTAAGTGCCTCTGGTAAGCCAAGGAGCAATTGGCAGGTGCCCACCAACTTTTTTACTTTCTCATCATCGCCACGTTCTCAAAAAGGAACGAAACCCAACACCCAAAGCTGTGTAGGAAAGAAATGTATGTGCCCTAAAAACTATTAACTGTGTATGCTACACATCTAAATATATTCTTTAATGGCAAGAACTGCTTGGCAGGTATGATCAATTTCCTTTATTAAAGGAAAGGCAAATGTGAATATGAAAGAATGTGATATATGTACATGTGTGAGAGTGTATGTGTGCATACTTGTGAGGGTATACATACAGGCATGCTTTCTATTTATGCTAGTAAATTTAACAATAAGAGTACCTTATAGTAATTGTTTTAAAAAAACAAAGTTCACAGACACAACCCTCACTCTTTAATAGTATCAGGCTGGAAGTCTGTAGAAGTTCAGGAGCTTAGTAACACCGAACATTCTCTAAATGCAAGTGCTCACCAGCTTCCAAACCAAAAAGTGGAAGGTATGTCAAAACAATTGTGTTACCCAAGCCAAAAGATGTTGTCATGGCAAAGGGCACTGCCTCAAAGAACTATCCTGTTCTAGAAACCAACCATATTTGTTTAATGTTAAACTTTACGAGACACATAAAAAAGACTGCCCATGAGTGGCTGCCATTTGTTTTGCCACCCTCAAATGGCTCCAAAAAATCCTGTGGATGCTTCCGACCAACATCCAAAGGACAGTGGTCCAGGCTTTGATAACATCACGCCTGGACTACGAGAATGTCCTGTACCTTGGCGCTGATCTGACTACGCTGAGAAAACTCCAGGTAGCCCAAAATGCTGCCGCACGGCTGCTACGCAATGTTCCCCGGAAAGTATCGGCACTCCCTGCCCTTCGCGATTTGCACTGGCTGGAAATTAAAAATAGAATTAAGTTTAAGGCTTTATGTTATATTTTTAAGATTAAACAGGGCTCTGCCCCCAAATACCTACAAAGTCTTATTCATGCCTATACTCCTAGCCGTACACTTAGGTCTGCAGGTAAGGGAGACTTTGTCGTTCCTAGATTTAGGCTGGTGAAGATGGGCGGCCGCTCCTTTTCGCATCTGGCCACTAAAACGTGGAATGCCTTGCCTGTGAGTCTGAAGTTGGAAACTAACTTTGTTAAGTTCCGCAAGGGACTAAAAACTTGGCTTTTTCAGCAATAGGTTTTTTAAGTAGGCACTGTTTTCTTTGAACAGCTGTCCCTCCTTTAAGTCTTGTAGTTTTTCTTCTTCAGTCTTTCCCTTAGCGCCGGGAAACCCATTGCGGGTAGCTGTGCGCCTTACAAGTTTAAATAAATCAATAAATGAGTCTTCCTTGAACACCCCAGTGCTGAGGCCAGCATAACCGCCTGTTCCTTCATTTTCAGTCTCTTTAGACATATTTGTTTAAAGTATAAGAATATAGCAGAGAAATGTGCAGGACATTTCATACTACAGAGTTTTGTGAAAAAGTTGTTTTGTTAACTCGAGTGAATAAGATCTACATAACAAAGATTTGAAGATATTTATTAAACTAAACAAGAACATTTAGAATTTCTTTCACAAAATTTAGGCCTGAAGGTTTTTTCCAACTCTTTCAGCAGACAAGTTCTTAATAGTCCTAAGACTTTCACAAACATATTTATTTGATGCAATAGAATTGTGGAAAGCATTGCAAAACTTTTACAAAGTAAAGCAGAAATCACAGCCCTGGTACCTTCACAATAATATCCCTCAACATTCGCGGGAGAGAAGGTGGTGTGTCCAAAACATTAAAGAGTACATTGGACAGTAAAATCTCGAGAAAAATAAATGCTGTTTTTATTACTCAGTTGTAAGCATGCTGAGAACAACATCTTTTTGACAGCAAGTATTATAGGGCTGCTTTCAGATAGTTGCATAACAAACACGCGTAAGTGGTCTATGGCCTTAAAAACTCATGTTGATCTGCAGTTATCCCACAATCTTATGGAAGACTTGGGTGAACTGGGTTTGTTTGAAAATTACTTTGATGTAACCATTAAAGTTCTCTAATATAGCAGGTTGTGGATGTACATCATGTCTAGACAGCATTTAAGAAGTAAGACTGTGTTTGTTGTACACCATGGCAAGCATTTCAATCACGTAATAAACATATATGTGAAATATGCGTGTCCACATAGTGACCATATTTATAACACAAAGTGTAATCCCCAGTGTGACATGCACTGTAAAATGTTTCAGTCAGACAGTTGTACACCAGACCTGAGTCACAAAGTCAGCGGTGGTGAATATCAGGTGGGGCTGTATTTCCTAGATCGATATGCTATAGTTAATGGTGTGCTGACCACTTTTGAATAAAACAGGGGTTTTTATTATGGCTGTTCCCACTGCTATGACGCACATGAGTATAGTAGTCTGCTGGGTAGTCTCTTTGAGCAACTGTACCTCTAGACCTAGTTAAAGGCACATTATAACAAGAACCATGGTGTTGTTATGAGATCCTTGTGGGAGCATGTGCGGCTAAGTATTGTAAGATCAAAAGAAGAGCTTAAGTGTTTTACCAGAAGCAAGGAATTGCCGGAGCCTGATGAGCCCTTTGATGCCTTGCTTGGGGGGTTGTAATAATGCAATTGAGTGTGCATTGGTAGTCAACAAATACACTACTATGATTACACAAGTCTGTATCCTTATATAAACAGGATGAAACAATGCCTGCTAGGACTTGCATACATCATTTATTAAGATTTTAATGACCACAGTGAGTACTTCTGCCTAGTTAAATGTTTAGTGTACCCACCAGGAAGGACATGTGCTAAAAGCAAGCAGGCCAGCAAATGAACACATATTGATATGGAACGGTCAATCACAAGTACTGGGTGTAGAATAGAGGTACAGGAGCCTTAGAGAAAGTTTACAAGATTCAAAGGATACATGTGATATACCACTTTAAGCAGTCTTATTTGGTGGAAACTTGTGAAGCACACAGAAGATGTGTTTGATATCCTGACATCAGTTGGAACATTTTGGGTCCGTTACACGGTAAGACTGGGCCTTAAGGAAAAACAAGACATAGCAGCTGGATGCTGAAATGAAAAACATACTAAACCATATAGATTTAACACCCCAAATCAAAGCCAGGTTATACTCAACAGTTCACAGACCTTTTTAAGCTAATTTTGATAAGGGTCGGAGGAGAAAATAAGCTGACTGTATATACTTCTGATTCTGAAACACCACAGCAACCATCCACTAAATCATTTTTACCATCCTCAGACCCTTTGGTTGAACTGTTGTTGAATAAAATGTCACGAGAAAAATACACTGCCTCATTTAATAAGAAAGGAGACTTTGTTCACAATGGACAAATCAGCAAAGGATCTAAAATGTATGACCTACTCTTTTGCATCAGACGCCCCTAGAATCTAACACGGTGGAAAACTCTTAGGGCCTGGGAAACTTTTATGCAGGCATTTGTGAAACAAACATATATTCTTCCATTATAGGTAACAATTAGGGGTTGGCAGAAAACTAAGCTCTGCCAGCATAGTGGATAAAGCCAGTGTTAGAATCGGTGGTCGCTAGTTAGCAGAGGTATACACTTCTGACAAATAGGGACCCACCTCCTCTAGCCAGGGCAAGGGGTGCCCACCTCACCCCTTGCACACACTCAGATAACCCCTGCTCAACCCCTTGGTAGCTTGGCAGAGCAGACAGGCTTATCTAAGTATTTATGACCATATACAGTAATAAAGTGAATACACTACAAATGGACACTACACAGTGGTATTATAAAAATACGGATGTTTATATAAGGCTTAGCACAAGACCAAATAACGACAAAAATATACCACAATCTTAATAAAAACTCTTGGAAGGAAAAATAATAGTTCAAGTGAAGTTTCTTCTTAGTAAACAGTCTTTAGCAACAAAAGCAACTCTTCTTCTTTAAAGCACAGTTCTTGGCAACAAGGTAACCCCCACAGGAGTCACACGCCGTCGAAGCAAAGTTATTCCAAAGGTTCGGTGTCGACCGCGAGGAGCGCTACTCCGAGCCCGGAGTCGAGACAGACCTCACCAACACAGTACCTTTGAAAATGAAGCGCACGATAATCCTCGGTGTCAAGAGGTGTCGGACTGGAACAGCGCTCACGGTAGCGAAGCAGGATACAGCGGCGGCATCGATGTCGTCGTTGCAAGAGTGGGCAGCGCTCACGGCTTCGAGAGGGCTTCTGTGTCGAGGCGATCGGTAGCGGCGTCGCTACTGACATCGATCGGGCCCGGCGGGCGGCGTTGAAGGTGCGGGACACTGGAGCTGCACTCACGATGTCGAGCTGGATTCGGCGGCGTCCGTCGACGTCGAGATTGCTGGTTTCTTTAGAGGTGCTGGACTTCCACGTTCCAGCAACAGGCACTTTTAGCAGGTGGTGAAGTCCTTTAGCCCTGTGACTTCAACAGGAGGCTGGCACTTTTCCAGCCCTTGGAGATTTTCTCGGCAAAGTTCGAGAGTACACACTCAGTTCCTCTCTCCTTGTTCCTTGGCAAAAATCCACTATTAGGACATGCCACACACATCAGGGCTCGTTCTACCTTATCCTTACAATGCACCCTGCCCTTGGGCCTACCATAGCGGTGACTGATATGAAGTTAAGGGAAGGCTGGGGGACTGGCGAGTAGGTGCACTTGCTCAGTCCGCATGACAGTACCATACTGCACGCAGGTTCTGCAATGGCAGACCTTAGACATACTTTTACGAGGCCGCTTCTGTGGGTGGCACAATAGGTGCTGCAAGCCCACTAGCGGCATTTGTATTTACACTCCCTGGCACTCTGGGTGCACGCTACGAGGGACTGACAGTAAACCAAATAAGCCAAACATGTAATCCAATCAATGCATCAATTTAACATCGGGAGCACTTGCACTGTGGCGCTGATCAGCAGCGGCACGGTGCCCAAAGCAATATTCCAGCAAAAACATCGTAAACAGAGGAGGCAAACAGAAAAAATGGAGGAGAGACTCATGCCAATGATGCCAGGTCTAACACATGTCCCCTCCAGCTGAAATGTGGGGAGAACTACCCTTAACCTAGGGATTCCTCATCACTAAGGCGGAAAATCTGGACAGACCATCAGCATTGGCGTGATCTGTACCAGGACGGTGTTCCACCGTAAAGTCCATCCCCTGTAGGGAAATGGACCACCTCAACAGCTTTGGATTCTCACCCCTCATCTGCATCAACCAACTGAGGGGCCTGTGGTCTGTCTGAACCCGGAAGTGAGTCCCAAACAGGTAGGGCCTCAGCGCCCAGACCACATCAAATGCTTCTCGCTCTATCGCACTCCCCCTCTGTTCCCTGGGAAGTAACCTCCTACTGATGAAGGCTACAGGTAAGTCTCGGCCCTCTTCATTCATCTGTGATATAACAGCCCCCACGCCATGCTCTGAAGCGTCCATCTGGACAATAAATTCTTTAGAAAAGTCAGGGGCCTGGAGTATTCGTTCTGTACACATTGCAGTTTTCAGGGTGTCGAAAGCCGTTTAACAGGTGTCAGTCCAGATCACAAGTCTCGGCTGCTTCCTGGAAGTCAGCGAAGTCAAGGGGTGCACGATGTTGCCATACCCCTTGACAAATCTCCTGTAGTAACCCGTGAGACCTAAGAAGGCTCTCACCTGAGTTTGGGTTTTGGGCGGTGCCCAAGCCAGGATGGTATCGATCTTGGGTTGCAGGGGGGGGCCACCTTGCCGCTCCCTACTTGGTGGCCCAAGTACACCACTGAACCCTGCCCAATCTGGCATTTACTGGCTTTGATTGTGAGGCCTGCTCCGCGCAGGGCAAACAACAGCTCCTGGAGGTGGCGCAAGTGTTCCTCCCAGCTGGCGCTGAACACTGCGATGTCGTCCAGGTAGGCGGCACTGAAATCCTCCAGTCCAGCAAATACCTGGTTGACCAACCTCTGGAAGGTGGCAGGGGCATAAGGGCATAACCCGGAACTGGTAGTGCCCATCTGGTGTGGAGAATGCTGACCTCTCTTTTGCCCCATCAGTCAAGGCAATCTGCCAGTACCCAGACGTTAGATCAAACCTACTGAGGTACCGGGCAGCCCCCAACCGATCGAAGAGCTCATCAGCTCTGGGGATGGGGTGCGCGTCAGTCTTCGTGACTGAATTGAGTCCTCGGTAATCCACACAGAGCCCAAGTTCTGGTGAAGCACCAGGCGCTGCAGCCTTCGGGACCACGACCACTGGGCTGACCTAAGGACTGCTAGAGGACTCAACCACCCCTAAGGCAAACATTTTGGAGACCTCCTTCTTGATGTATGCTCTGACCTTGTCAGTCACTCTGTAGGCCTTGTGCTTTACAGGAGTGCTGTCCCCGGTGTCCACATTATGGACACACCACCGAGTGACACCAGGGATCAAGGAGAACAGATCAGGGAATTGTCCCAACAGTTGGCGACAATCTTGCTGCTGCTCAGGGGTCAGTGTGTCAGAGAGGACAACACCATCCACTGACCCGTCTTGCTCTTTTGCATACAGGAGGTAAGGAAGAGGCTCACTCTCCTCCTCCATTCCAGCATCTGTAGCTAGGAGCATGCCCACTTCGGCCCTTGCTAAGTGGGGCTTTAATCGGTTGACATGCAGGACCCACAAGGGGTTCCTGGGAGACTTCAAGTCCACCAAGTAGGTGACATCGCTCTTTTTCTCCACAACCTCAAACGGTCCAGTCCACCTGTCCTTGCGCACACAAGGTTCTACAGAGGACATGACCCAAACTTTCTGACCAGGTTGAAGCTCCACCAGAGTGGCATTCCGGTTGTACCACCGCTTCATCTCTTCCTGGCTGGCCTCCAGATTTGCCTGAGCAAGATCTCTGAAGCACCGAGTCTGGTTCCTAAAGGCCAGCATGTAACTGTATACATCCTGGGGAGGTTTCCTGGGAGATTGCTCCCAGCCTTCTTTGACCAGACTCAAAGGTCCTCTTACCGGGTGACCGTACAAAAGCTCAAAGGGGCTGAACCCTAGAGACTTTTGTGGCACCTCTCGGTAAGCAAACAGCAGGCATGGCAAGAGGACGTCCCATTTATGCCTCATTGGTTCTTCAAAACCCATGATCATGCCTTTGAGGGTTCGGTTGAATCTCTCAACCAACCCATTACCTTGAGGGTGGTAAGGAGTGGTGAACTTGTAGGTTACCCCACACTCCTTCCACAGAGACTTCATATAATTGGAAATGAAGTTGGTGCCCCGGTCTGACACTACCTCTCTGGGGAACTCCATGCGGGAGAAAACACCCATCAGTGCCCGTCCCACCACGGGGGCCGTCACTGTGCGGAGAGGGATGGCTTCCGGGTACCGTGTGGCATGGTCCACCAAGACCAGGATGAACCAGTTGCCCATGGCTGTCTTGGGGTCCAGGGGTCCAACAATGTCAATCCCCACCCGGTCAAAGGGGGTACTGACTACGGGAAAAGGTTGGAAGGGAGCCTTCTGCTTCCAACCGCTTTTCCCACTTGCCTGGCAAGTTTGACAGGTTTTACAAAGTATATCTGTATCCCTTCTCATCTGAGGCCAATAAAAATGGGTGACAAGCCTGTCAAAGGTCTTGTCCTGCCCCAGATGTCCAGCTAACAGAACGACATGAGCCAAACCCAGTAGGAAGGCCCTGAAGCGCTTAGGTACCACCAGCACACGGGCTGACCCAGGTTCAGCAGCCTTAGGCTCGCTATACAGGAGATCGTTCTCTCAGTAGACCAAATGTGATCCTGACTGATCACCTGTTGTCTGGGCTGAGGCCTGCTGCCTCATACCCACAAGAGAAGGGCACACTTTCTGTTCAGCACAAAATTCTTCCCTGGAGGGACCACCATCCTGATGCCAGTGGGTCAGCTCGGGCAGGTCTCCCAGTTCAGCAACTTGTTCCCCTGTGGGATCCAGGGCAATCCCCTCAAGGTCTGCCTCCTCCTGGACTGCGGGAACTATGGGGGCCGGTTTCCCGCGCCTCCTGCCTCTTCTCTTCACGCTGGGTCCTGGGCCATACTTTCCGGGACCCCAGCAGCACCCTTACTAGCTGTCATCGATCGAGTGGTTACACACACCCACTCTGGCACGCCCAACATTCTCAAATGTTTCTCTCGCTCCACCTTAGCCCAAGGGGAGTTTTCCAAATCATTGCCCAGGAGACAATCAACAGACATGGCGGGCCTTACAGCGACTTGAAGAGTACCTGAAACCCTCCCCCCCATTCAAAGGGAACTTGAGCTACCTCACATCTCTTTTGAGTGTCGTCAGCAGCTATCACTGGGTAGAATGCATGTGGGACCACCTGCTCTCTGGACACTAGGTGACACTTGACAGCTGTCACACTCGAACCGGTGTCTCTGAGAGCTTCCACCCTATTGCCATTAATGGCCACCCACTGCTTGTATTTTTTAGTGTAGAGGGTTTGGAGGGACCAATTCCATGTCTACTAAAGAGACCAGGGACTTTTC